>NC_143524.1:2976726-2994226 GCF_031878675.1 Megascapheus bottae | reverse complement strand
ACAGCCCAAGTGTTCTTTAGGGGCTGGACTGAGCCCCACCACAGCGACCCTTACCACTGGCCACTGTGCTTCCCTCACACTGCAGGAGGGGACTTGGGGTCCCCCCACCCTAGTTGGCCTGGTGTCCCTGGTTCCTCTGAGCTGCTGAGTGGGGGAGGGGAGTGAAGATGAACTTGGGGTGCAGCGGAAGCCCCTCCCCCTGTGTGGCCACGCTGGACTCTAGGCAGAAGGAAGCCCCCCACGGTCCAGCGAGGCTTTTGCAAAGTGAAGAAGGGATGGGGGGTCCAGGGTGCATGGCGTGTGGGGTGAGGGAGCTGAGGAGATGGGGTCCAGGGTGCATGGTGTGGGGTCAGGGAGCTGAGGAGATAGGGTCCAGGGTGCATGGCATGTGGGGTGGGGGAGCTAAGGAGATGGGGTCCAGAGTGAATGGCATGTGGGGTGAGGGAGCTGAGGAGATGGGGTCCAGGGTGCATGGCGTGTGGGGTGGGGGAGCTAAGGAGATGGGGTCCAGGGTGCATGGTGTGGGGTCAGGGAGCTGAGGAGATGGGGTCCAGGGTGCATGGCGTGTGGGGTGAGGGAGCTGAGGGTAAGGGGTCCAGGGTGCATGGCGTGTGGGGTGGGGAGCTGAGGGTAAGGGGTCCAGGGTGCATGGCGTGTGGGGTGAGGGAGCTGAGGAGATGGGGTCCAGGGTGCATGGCGTGTGGGGTGGGGGAGCTGAGGAGATGGGGTCCAGTGTGCATGGCGTGTGGGGTGGGGAGCTGAGGGTAAGGGGTCCAGGGTGCACGACCTGTGGGGTGGGAGGAGCCATGGCCAGCATGTGGAGGCGTGGTGGAGGGCACAGGTAGCACAAGGGCTCCACCCCAGCTGGGGCAGAGTCAGGTTCACCCTGCCAAGCCAGGCCAGGCCCTGGCAGAGTCACAGGGGAGGGGGCGGCCTGCCCGGGGTGGGCCATTGCTCGTGTACACCCAGCCAATGAACCATGGAATCAAATCTGCACAAACCCCACAGTCTTCAGGGGAGGAGAGGAAGGTCAGAGGACCAAGTGTGGTCTTGCAGGAGGCGCGGCCAGTGCCCGTGGGGCGCCCCCTGCTGCTCAGAAAACCACCTGCATGTGCTCCGGGGGCCGCAGGCCTGGTGCTGGGCCATCCTGGCTCTGGCTGAGGACACCCAGCAGCAGGCCGGGCCCTGGCCACACCTGGAGAGCAGTACATAGCCTGTGCCATTCAGGATCCATGGTACAGAGACATACCAGGAGGGGGTGTGGAGAATGGTCACCCCATTCTCAGGGAGGAAACTGGGCCAGAGAAGACCTGCCTGCCACAGGACCATGGGGCCACCCGAGCTTCCACAGCAAGGGCTCTGTGACAGCATCATCTCCCTAGTGATGTGTCCAGCCAGGGACATGCACTTACTCACTCCTCATCTATCCTCCATCCATCCTCTACCATCCTCCACCATAATCCATCATCCATCATCCATTTACTGTCCACAACCAGCCACCGTCCACCGTCCACCGTCCATCATCCACCATCCATCATCCATTTACCACACACAACCATCCACCATCCGCCATCCGCCATCCGCCATCCGCCATCCCTCATCCACCATCCACCATCCACCATCCATCCATCCACCATCCACCATCCACCATCCATCCATCCACCATCATCCATCATCCACCATCCATTTATCATCCACCACCCACCATCCACCATCCATCATCCACCATCCATCATCCACCACCCACCACCCACCATCCACCATCCACCATCCGCCATCCCTCATCCACCATCCACCATCCACCATCCACCATCCATCCATCCACCATCCACCATCCACCATCCACCACCCACCACCCACCACCCACCACTCACCATCCACCATCCACCATCCATCATCCACCATCCGCCATCCCTCATCCACCATCCACCATCCACCATCCACCATCCATCCATCCACCACGCGCCACCCGCCACCCGCCACCCGCCATCCGCCATCTGCCATCCGCCACCCATCCTCATCCACCACCCACCACCCACCATCCATCATCCACCACCCACCACCCACCATCCATCATCCACCATCCGCCATCCCTCATCCACCATCCGCCATCCACCATCCATCATCCATCATCCACCACCCACCACCCACCACCCACCACCCACCATCCATCATCCACCATCCGCCATCCCTCATCCACCATCCACCATCCACCATCCATCCATCCACCATCCATCATCCACCATCCGCCATCCCTCATCCACCACCCACCATCCACCATCCATCATCCACCATCCGCCATCCCTCATCCACCATCCACCATCCACCATCCATCCATCCACCATCCACCATCCATCCATCCACCATCATCCATCATCCACCATCCATTTATCATCCACCACCCACCATCCACCATCCACCATCCGCCATCCCTCATCCACCATCCACCACCCACCACCCACCATCCACCATCCACCATCCACCATCCATCCATCCACCATCCACCACCCACCATCCACCATCCATCATCCATCATCCACCACCCACCACCCACCATCCATCATCTACCATCCGCCATCCCTCATCCACCATCCACCATCCACCATCCACCATCCATCCATCCACCACCGGCCACCCGCCACCCGCCACACGCCACCCGCCATCCGCCATCCATCATCCGCCATCCGCCATCCCTCATCCACCATCCACCATCCACCATCCATCCATCCACCATCCATCATCCACCATCCGCCATCCCTCATCCACCACCCACCATCCACCATCCATCATCCACCATCCGCCATCCCTCATCCACCATCCACCATCCACCATCCATCCATCCACCATCCACCATCCATCCATCCACCATCCACCATCCACCATCCATCCATCCACCATCATCCATCATCCACCATCCATTTATCATCCACCACCCACCATCCACCATCCATCATCCACCATCCATCATCCACCACCCACCACCCACCATCCACCATCCACCATCCGCCATCCCTCATCCACCATCCACCATCCACCATCCACCATCCATCCATCCACCATCCACCATCCACCATCCACCACCCACCACCCACCACCCACCACCCACCATCCACCATCCACCATCCATCATCCACCATCCGCCATCCCTCATCCACCATCCACCATCCACCATCCACCATCCATCCATCCACCACGCGCCACCCGCCACCCGCCACCCGCCATCCGCCATCTGCCATCCGCCACCCATCCTCATCCACCACCCACCACCCACCATCCATCATCCACCACCCACCACCCACCATCCATCATCCACCATCCGCCATCCCTCATCCACCATCCGCCATCCACCATCCATCATCCATCATCCACCACCCACCACCCACCACCCACCATCCATCATCCACCATCCATCATCCACCACCCACCACCCACCATCCATCATCCACCATCCGCCATCCCTCATCCACCATCCGCCATCCACCATCCATCATCCATCATCCACCACCCACCACCCACCACCCACCACCCACCATCCATCATCCACCATCCACCATCCACCACCCACCACCCACCACCCACCACCCACCATCCACCATCCACCATCCATCATCCACCATCCGCCATCCCTCATCCACCATCCACCATCCACCATCCACCATCCATCCATCCACCACGCGCCACCCGCCACCCGCCACCCGCCATCCGCCATCTGCCATCCGCCACCCATCCTCATCCACCACCCACCACCCACCATCCATCATCCACCACCCACCACCCACCATCCATCATCCGCCATCCGCCATCCCTCATCCACCATCCACCATCCACCATCCATCCATCCACCATCCATCATCCACCATCCGCCATCCCTCATCCACCACCCACCATCCACCATCCATCATCCACCATCCGCCATCCCTCATCCACCATCCACCATCCACCATCCATCCATCCACCATCCACCATCCATCCATCCACCATTATCCATCATCCACCATCCATTTATCATCCACCACCCACCATCCACCATCCACCATCTGCCATCCCTCATCCACCATCCACCACCCACCACCCATCATCCACCATCCACCATCCACCATCCATCCATCCACCATCCACCACCCACCATCCACCATCCATCATCCATCACCCACCACCCACCACCCACCATCCACCATCCACCACCCACCACCCACCATCCATCATCTACCATCCGCCATCCCTCATCCACCATCCACCATCCACCATCCACCATCCATCCATCCACCACCGGCCACCCGCCACCCGCCACCCGCCACCCGCCATCCGCCATCCGCCATCCGCCACCCATCCTCATCCACCACCTACCACCCACCATCCATCATCCACCACCCACCACCCACCATCCATCATCCACCATCCGCCATCCCTCATCCACCATCCGCCATCCATCATCCATCATCCACCACCCACCACTCACCACCCACCACCCACCACCCACCATCCATCATCCGCCATCCGCCATCCCTCATCCACCATCCACCATCCACCATCCATCCATCCACCATCCATCATCCACCATCCGCCATCCCTCATCCACCACCCACCATCCACCATCCATCATCCACCATCCGCCATCCCTCATCCACCATCCACCATCCACCATCCATCCATCCATCATCCATCCATCCACCATCCACCATCCACCATCCATCATCCATCCATCCACCATCCACCATCCACCATCCACCATCCATCCATCCACCATCCACCATCCACCATCCATCCATCCACCATCCACCATCCACCATCCATCCATCCATCCATCCACCATCCACCATCCACCATCCATCCACCATCCATCCACCATCCACCATCCATCCATCCACCATCCACCATCCACCATCCATCCATCCATCCATCCACCATCCACCATCCATCCACCATCCACCATCCATCCATCCACCGTCCACCGTCCACCGTCCACCGTCCATCCATCCACCATCCACCATCCACCATCCAACCACCATCCACCATCCACCATCCATCCACCACCCATCATCCATCTATGCATTGTCCATCCGTCCATCTATTCTTCCAGCCAACATCCATCACCCACTCATCCATCCACCCATCCACTCATGTGTATTCATTTGCTCTTCCATCTATGCATTTAACCACTCCTCCATTCATCAAGTCACTCCCATTTATTCACCCATTCATCCGTCTCCTCCTGCACGCGTGTGGGGTGAAGCTTGGCATATGTGCCCATCCCCATCCTCTTCCTCCTCACTCCCTCGTGAAGCCTGGCAGGGACTTGTGTCCTGGCTGCTCGGGGTATTCTGCTTCCTGGGCATGGGCGCGTGAGCGCTGGCGTGGCCTCGGGAACCTACTTTGGGCCCCCTGTGTGCTGTGGGCATTCAGGGAGACGGCTGGCGATGTCCTGACACTCGCTGTGAGAGACAGTTGGCGTGGATCTCTGGCTGCTGGGCTGGCCCCTGTTCCCACTCTCCCTCTGCCATGGGAGGACACGAGGAGAAGGTAGACATCGCCCCCCCAAAGATGTCCCTGGATGGCCCCCAGCCAGCCGGCCCCGACCTTCCCGCCTCCTGAGCTGGAGCCTTGGGCTTCTGGTTGTTTCTACGCCTCTAGTGACAGATCTGACAAGGCAGGAGGCCAGGTGTGACCCCGCCCATCCCCCCCCCCCCCCCCGCAGCAAGATGGCTCCTGGGAGGAGACATGAGGAAGCAGTAGAGAGAAATCGGTGATCAGGCCATGAGGGAAGCCAGAGAGACACCGAGTCCCTCGGCTCTCTGAGCTCAGTACGTGCACTCAGCCCCGCCAGCAGTGAGGCCGCGCTTATCCTCGCGCCCCAAGAGGGGCCACCAGTGTGGCTGTGGTGCTGGGAGGCCGCCAGGAGTCCAGGCTGGCTGGGCAGAGCAGGACTCCCACTCCGGCCCCTCTGGCGTGGCAGCTTCCCAGACGAGGGAAACCACTGCTCCGTGGTCAGTGGCTGCCTCCCTGTGCCCCCGCTCTGGGCTCAGGGCATCCTCCCCACACTGCCCAGGGCCCCCTGCCCCCTGAGGGTGCCCTCCTGCCCACCCGGAGGGGCTGGGTGAGGGCAGATGGCCAGAGGCAGCAGGAAGAGCCGGGAGCCCGGGGTTCCTGAGTCTGTGGGTCCCAGGAATGCAGCCCCACCACCCGGCAGGCCCAGGCCCAGCCGAGCTGTCTGTGATCTCCTTCCAGGCCCGGGATGCACAAACAGCAATTTCAGGCCCCCTGAGGGGCCTCTGGCCGGAGATGCTCAGCAAGGGCCCTCCCTCCCTCCCTCCTGCCAGCCCCCATCCGCAGACCCAGCACCAGCCAGGCCCCGACCAGAAAGGTCACGGAGGGAGGGGGCGGAGGGCCTGGAGGGGCCACTGAGCCTGCTCTGAATCTGGATGTCCACAGCAGCCTAGCCGGAGAGGTCCCCAGAATACCTCCCAGTGGAAGAGCGGGGTGAGAGGGGCGGGTGAGGGGTGCGGAAGGGAGAATGTCCTGGTCCTACATTGGGCTCTGGACCCCAGGGCCTGTACATGACTTTTCCTGGGACCCAGCGCGGTGCAGAGCTGATTCGCATGGTGCAAGGCCCGTAATCTGTTCCAGCTGCTTCCCTGCAAGAGCTCAGTGGCGCTCCATGTGGGGAGGCGGCCTGTCACCCCACCTCGGGCCTCCGACGCTGAGGGGGACCAATACATGTCTGAGAGGCTCTGTTGGGGATCCCTTGGCAAATCCCGGGGTTCTGGGTGCCACATGAGCCCCAAGTCGGGGACATGGAGAGGCTAGCACAGAGGGGGCCAGCTTCCCGAGCACTGGAGGAGCCTGGAGGCGGGGATCGACCCTGACCCCTTCCCGCCGCCCCCCAGGCGTGGTCAGGGGAAGGGCAGAGGACGCAGGAAGGGGTGGCACATGGTTGACTTTCCAATGAAGGCGCGGCTTACAGGAAACAGCTCAGGGAGTTTTCAACTGGATTTTATCAGGGTTTTGTGGAAGTCCATGCCCCCCCAGCACAGTGCCCCAGCCCCCCAATATCCACCATCCTTCCACCCTTCCCCAGCAACTGCTTTTCCTACAGTTTGGAATAAATTGAAGCCAGGAATGGTCTGTAGACCTCCTCACCTACCTCCTCCTCTTCCTCTTCCTCCTTCTTACAGTGGGATTTGAACTCAGGGTCTCTCTTTTCATAGAGAGGTGCTCGGCCACTTGATCCATGTCTCCAGGTCTGCTTTTGCTTGGTGCAGCTGTTGGCTGTGAGTGTGCCTGGTGTGGGTTTATTGGCTGTGTCTTGCCGCCCCGGGGGGCGCCCCTCGCCCTGTGGTCGATCAGAAGCCCTGTGGATGGTAACAGACATAAACACTGCAGAGAAACAGTTTTATTTCTTCCTTTTCTGTTTTCAATTCCCCTGCTGCTGTTTTCATTCTTCCTCCCGGCCTCCCTCCTTCCTTGCATTATTTTAGTCTCCTTGCGAAGGCGGGTGGATTCTGAGGTGCAGGGTGGGCAGGGTAGGGGGGACACTTCATCTTTTCCTCGGTCTTGAAGGGAGGATGCTTGGCTGCTCTCGCACCCAGCGTCTGCCCAGGGTACAGGGGAGCCATCAGGCACTGAGCTGTACAGGGCTGGCTCCGGGTCCGGGGGCCTCATGCTGTGTGCGTCGATCCTGCCGCCAAGGCCAGGTGTGAGGGGTAGCTGTGCATCCTCGCAGGGACTGAGCGGTCCCCGGGGCCTGTCCCACAAGTGGTGCAGCCCAGCCACCTCAGGGAACTGCTCGGACACCCAGAGGTATGCCTGGCTCAACACGCCGGTGGCCATTCTGAAAGTCGGACTCCTACTCCTCCTCCTCCCTCTTCCTTGTCCTCCTTATCCCGCCTCCTTTTTTCTCCCCCCCTCCTTTTCCTCCCTCTTCCTCTGCCCTTCTTCCCCTCTTCTTCTTTCCCCTTCTTCCTCTTCTTCTTCCTCTTTTCGGCCTCCTCATTTTTCCTCTCCTCCTCCTCCTCCTCCACCTCCACTTCTGCCTCCTCATCTTCCAGCCCCTCTGTGTATTTGTGAGATCATAACTCCTTGCAGACCTCTTGTTGGTTTTCACAATGGGGAAGGACGTGTGTGTGTGTGTGTGTGTGTGTGTGTGTGTGTGTGTGTGTGTGTGTGTGTGTGTGGTGGACAGCTGGTCTGTTTTCTTTGCAGGGACCATGGCTGGCCATTTTGGGAACCAATAGCAGGGCAGAGGCTCCTGGACCCCCAGCCCCCATCGCCCCATCTTGGGGCAATGTGAGCCCAGGCCCCTCCCTTGGCTTCCAGCCAGGCAGGAGGGGGTCACAAAGCTGCGGCCCACCGCCCGTGTCAGCAGTGCAGGACCTGGGGCACAGTGTGTGAGTGAGGCTCCCTCCGTCCTCCCCGGCCCTCCCCCTCTGTGCCTGCTCTGCCCTCTGCACCCTCCCAGGTCTTGTCAAGGAGCCCTGGTGGCACAGACTGTGAACAACTGTATCTCATCGCAGCTCCTGGCTCCTGGGACTCCTTGAGCCTCGCTTCTGCATGCAGACCTCCGGCGTCCCCTGCTGACAGCTGTGCCGGGTCTGAGACAGGCACAGGACACGCACCACGAGGCCAGCGGGTCCCCGGGACTGTGCCTCCCGTGGGCACCCAGAACTTCCCCAGGTGACCGTGGGACCAGCAGGCCCATAGGTCCTGGGTCTCTGCACAGCCCCCTCAAGGCCCATGAGGCTGGCTGACTCTGGCTCACATGTGCCTCAGTTTCCCCAGATTTGGAGATGGGGTGCAGAGGATCTGCCTCCTGGGTTTCTCATGGACATGGGGTCACATGGAGGTGGCCCGGGTGAGGACAGGCTGGCTGGGAGTGTGCGGGACCTGTGACAGTCGCTCAAGGCTGCGTCCGTTCCAGCTGCCCACGCACATGGCCCTCTGACAGAGGACTAAGGTCGCTTGGATGGGAGGTGATAGGCCTGGGGGGCGGCGGGAAGGGGTCAGGGTCGAACCCCGCCTCCAGGCTCCTCCAGGGGGACTTGGCCTCTGTTCTGCTAGAGTGCTGAGTGCTCTGTGATGTCCCCAGCACCAGAGCCGCTGGCTGCCGTGGAGGCCCCGGCTGGCCCAGGGTGAGGAGGTGGCTGGGTCCGGGCCCCTCCCCCTTGCTGCCCCCTTGGCCCACCTTAACTGGAAGGGTGGCACTGGGTGCCCTGGGGACCCCTGTGAGGGAGCCCCTGCCCACTGCCCTGTCCCCCCACCGCCATCCTGTTCCTGATGAGGACAGGCCGGGGCGGGGGGCGGGGAAGCCTGGCACACCCCTCCCTCCAGCCACGGCAGGTAGGCAGGTCACCTGGGACTGGCTCCCCACTCCTAGCTTGTCCCTAACCCCAAGGGAATGGAGCGTGGGGCCACGAGGCTACAGGGTCAGGACTCAGAGCTGGTTCACTGCAGAACTGTCGGACGGGTACAGGGCTGTCTGGGAAATGCCATGCTTGTTTGGGGAGGGGGACATGCCTGGCTGCACAGCCCGTCACTCGGTAGACTGGACAGGAAGAAGGTCGGCATGGAGCCACGTGCTGGCTGCTGCAGGCAGGGAGCCTGCAAGCCTCGGTCCATTTCCTCCTGGAAGACGGAGGCATGGGTTCCAGGATGGATGATGTTCACAAGTCACGTCCATCAGAGCCACGTCTGGGTCCCTCGTGCCCCAGGAGCCCACGGGGCAGAGCAGGGAGCAGGGTGATGGGTAGGGGAGTTGAAGACAGTGCCAGTCGTCACCCAGGCACCTGGAGATGGCCCCGGCCGGCCATGCGGGGGGTCCGCAGCCTTGGTCTGCTGCAGGCTGGTCCGTGCCAGGCCAGCCCTGTGTGACTCAGCACAGGCCACGGCACTGCCCGGGCCAGGCCAGAGCCACTGGTCAGCCAGACGTCGATACATTCTGTTTTGAAAGAAAACAAACCCTTTTGAAACGGCGGCGGCGGTGGCAGGGGGGTGCAGACTGGATTCTCAGCCCTCACCCTCTCCTCTCGCGGGCAAGGGGCCCATGAGAAAGGGACCTGCACGTGGGTGGGGGCCCGGTCCCTGTCCTCTGAGGCAGCCAAGCAGGGCAGGCTCCCTCATGTGGACGCTGGGTTTGCACAAGAGCACAAGGGAGCCACAGAAGGGCTGAGGGGGGGAAGCAGCAGGGTGAGATGGGCGGATCAGGGGTCCCCACCACAGGACCCCACTAGGAAGAAGCCACAAGTGACGTGAGAGAGCAAGGGCATGGCGGGCCTAGCCACTGTGGTGTCTGAGGCAAGAATCTGTGGCTCTAGAGGCTTCTGACGGTGCAGGGCTCCGCTGGCGGGGCCATGGGGGGACCAGTTCTGGTTTGGGGAGATACACAGTCTCAGATTTGTTCTCTGGAGCTGGCTTTGGCCCCCAGCCTCTGGGTGGCCAGAATCCTGGCTGGGATCCACTGTGTGGGGCTGGGTCACCATTGAGGGAGGGTCTCACGTCCCACTGCACCTGTAATCCCAGCTCCCCACCTCCAGCACGGCTCACGTGCTGTTGTCCCGCTAGCCCTCGGAGAACTCCTATTCATCCTTGAGCCCTACCACTGAGGCTTTTCCTCTAGGAAGCTCCCCCTGCCCCAATCTGCTCTGCCACGTGACCCTGGGCTCTGCTTTGTCTGCCCGGCCTTGATTTCCTCAGCTGAGGCCGGAATGGTACCTGGGTGGGAGTGCCGGCCCTGGCGCAGGGAGAAGGACCAGCTGGGCTCGCGGCAGGGCTGCCTGCGACCTCATGTAATGGGCAGGGGACCAGGCTCCAGGGGGAGTGGCAGCAGCCCTCAGGAGGCCAGGAGGACTCTGCAGTTCAGGATATGGGGTCTCCAGTGGAGACCCCCTGGCCCGACAGAGCAGGAAGGGGCGGTTGGCCACCCAGAGCCCTCCCTGAGGGCTGGGTCCCAGAGCAGGGGGCACGGAGGCCTCGGGAGGGAGGAGGGAGGCCTCAGGAGACAAGTCAGCTAGAACTCGGGGTGAAGGAGGGCGCGGGAAGGAGGGCGACACCCTGTGTGTGTGCACATGTGCACGTGTGAGTGTATGTGTGTGTGCGAGTGCGTGCAGGTGATGAGCATGTGATGTGCGTGTGGTGAGCGTGTGATGTGCGTGTGATGAGCGTGTGATAAGTGTGTGATGAGCGTGTGGTGAGCCTGTGGTGAGCGTGTGGTGATCGTGTGGTGAGCGTGTGATGAGCGTGTGGTGAGCGTGTGGTGAGCGTGTGGTGAGCGTGTGGTGAGCGTGTGATGAGCGTGTGGTGAGCGTGTGGTGAGCGTGTGGTGAGCGTGTGGAGAGCGTGTGATAAGTGTGTGATGAGCGTGTGGTGAGCCTGTGGTGAGCGTGTGGTGAGCGTGTGGTGAGCGTGTGGAGAGCGTGTGATGAGCGTGTGATGAGCGTGTGATGAGCGTGTCGTGAGCATGTGGTGAGCGTGTGATGAGCGTGTGATGAGCGTGTCGTGAGCGTGTGGTGAGCGTGTGATGAGTATGTGGTGAGCGTGTGATGAGCGTGTGGAGAGCGTGTGGTGAGCGTGTGGAGAGCGTGTGGTGAGCGTGTGGAGAGCGTGTGGAGAGCGTGTGATGAGCTTGTGGTGAGCGTGTGGAGAGCGTGTGGTGAGCGTGTGGAGAGCGTGTGGTGAGCGTGTGGAGAGCGTGTGGTGAGCGTGTGATGAGCGTGTGGTGAGCGTGTGATGAGCGTGTGACGAGCGTGTGGAGAGCGTGTGACGAGCGTGTGACGAGCGTGTGGTGAGCGTGTGGAGAGCGTGTGGTGAGCATGTGGAGAGCGTGTGGTGAGCGTGTGATGAGCGTGTGGCGAGCGTGTGATGAGCTTGTGGTGAGCGTGTGGTGAGCGTGTGGTGAGCGTGTGATGAGCGTGTGGAGAGCGTGTGACGAGCGTGTGACGAGCGTGTGGTGAGCGTGTGGAGAGCGTGTGGTGAGCGTGTGGAGAGCGTGTGGTGAGCGTGTGATGAGCGTGTGATGAGCGTGTGATGAGCGTGTGGAGAGCGTGTGGAGAGCGTGTGGTGAGCGTGTGGAGAGCGTGTGATGTGCGTGTGATGTGCGTGTGGTGAGCGTGTGGAGAGCGTGTGGTGAGCGTGTGGAGAGCGTGTGGTGAGCGTGTGATGAGCGTGTGGAGAGCGTGTGGTGAGCGTGTGGTGAGCGTGTGGAGAGCGTGTGACGAGCGTGTGACGAGCGTGTGGTGAACGTGTGGAGAGCGTGTGGTGAGCGTGTGATGAGCGTGTGATGAGCGTGTGGAGAGCGTGTGACGAGCGTGTGACGAGCGTGTGGTGAGCGTGTGGAGAGCGTGTGGTGAGCATGTGATGAGCGTGTGATGAGCGTGTGGAGAGCGTGTGGTGAGCGTGTGACGAGCGTGTGACGAGCGTGTGGTGAGCGTGTGGAGAGCGTGTGGTGAGCGTGTGGAGAGCGTGTGATGAGTGTGTGGTGAGCGTGTGATGTGCGTGTGGTGAGCGTGTGATGAGCGTGTGATGAGCGTGTGGAGAGCGTGTGGTGAGCGTGTGATGAGCGTGTGACGAGCGTGTGGTGAGCGTGTGATGAGCGTGTGGTGAGCGTGTGATGAGCGTGTGACGAGCGTGTGGTGAGCGTGTGGAGAGCGTGTGGTGAGCGTGTGGAGAGCGTGTGGTGAGCGTGTGATGTGCGTGTGGTGAGCGTGTGGAGAGCGTGTGATGAGTGTGTGGTGAGCGTGTGATGAGCGTGTGGTGAGCGTGTGATGTGCGTGTGATGAGCGTGTGATGAGCGTGTGATGAGCGTGTGGAGAGCGTGTGGAGAGTGTGTGATGTGCGTGTGGTGAGCGTGTGGTGAGTGTGTGATGCGCGTGTGGTGAGCATGTGACATGCGTGTGATGAGCGTGTGGAGAGCGTGTGATGCGCTCTGTGGCCTTGGAGTCTCCCGAGAGGACAGCCCGGGCACTGGGGGCAGCAGGCCCACCTCAAGAGAGCGTGTCGGCTTCGAGAAGGTTCCACGCACAGAGCTAGCCGGGCACTAAGGGCAGAGGGGCGGCCAGGCCGCCTCCACACGCCTGCACGGCCCGGGCCGTGCCCGAGGTCAGGTCCCCCTGTTGTGCACACGACACCCGCTGGACGAGCGACACGGTGAGGACCAGGTCTCGTCTGCGTCTTCGGGTAGGTAGGGAACGTGAGCAGATCGGGGTCTCTGCAGGCCCCGTGAGCTCACCCTGACAACGTGAGCAGATCGGGGTCTCTGCAGGCCCCGTGAGCTCACCCTGACTCGGCTGGCGGCTGCCTTTGCCAAGGACACGCACGAGAAGCAGCTGGGGCGGGGTGGGGTCGGGGTTCGGCCCGCAGGGCGGACGATGAGGACACAGATCACGCCGCGCCACGTGTGCAGAGGAAAGACGCTTCCTGTGCGCTGGGTCCAAGCCCGAGAGGGGCCAGCCTGGGGCCTGGGAGCCAGACTCCCCGCCTGCCCACACCCGCAGAGGGGCACGGAGGGGCTGAGAGCGATGCCCTGGGGAGGTGGGGCCCAGGGCCCCCGCCTGTTCAGAGGCCCCCTTTCCCCATGGGTTCCGGCTGCTCCTGCAGCCCCAGGCCCCGCTCCGCCCAGCAGCTTCTCCTTCACACCATGCTGCACGGGGCTGTCCCCGGGCCACCCAGGGTGGGGAGAGGGCCCGGGGCCCCGGGGCTGCTGGCTGTCTGCCCTTCTGCTCTGTCCTCCGTCCCTGCAGCTGTGGACAGGAAGCAGAGCTGCCCCGGGATGAGGTAATGGCCTGCAGAGGCCCTGCGGAAGGGAGGGAGCCCCGGCCTGCGAGGCCAGCACCCCGCGGGGCGGGAGACCACCGGGCCTGACTCCAGAGGAGGCTTTCAGCCAATGTCCGGGCAGCTGGTCAGAACCATGGCCTCCAGCCCTGGGGTCAGAGGGCATTTGTGATTCTGCAGGGGGGGGGGGTCCCCAAGCCTGATTGTGTGCACAGAAGAGCCTGGGCAGAGCCCGAGAAGGGGCCGAGAGGGCCGGGCTCCACAGACCAGCCTCCGGAGCAGTGTCCTGCCTCTGTGTGCCACCGGAGCGGGAGACCCCTACCCACCCTGGGGAGGGCCAGGCCCCCACCTGCAAGACGGGCAGCTGGGCTGTCCAGAAGCACCACGCTGGCTACCATGCCTGGGGCGGCTGTATCCTGATTCCCTGGGTATAATGTGGTCTGCAAAGGGCCCTTAGATGCCACGAGGGAGAAGGGGCTGCTCACACACCCGGGCCTGGGGTGTCACAGACATCACAGACAGGGGAGCCTCTGAAAACCGAGAGGGGCACCGGCACCTGACTCCCTAACAAACGGGGATGATGGAGCCATGAGGGCGGAGAACTGTGGATGATGGAGAGGTCATGGAACTGTGGCGAGGGGAGGGTGGATGATGGTGGCCGGTACAGGGGTGGTGGGGGATGGAAGGTGGTAGAGATGCTGGAGAGGGGGAGGCTGACAGTGGATGATGGTGGATGACGAGGAGTGATGGAGGGTGAGGGAGAAATGGTGGAGAAATGAGGGTGGTGGTGAGGGATGATGATGATGATGATGAGGGATGATGATGATGATGATGATGGTGATGAGAGGTGATGATGGTGATGAGAGGTGATGATGGTGATGAGGGATGATGATGATGGTGATGATGATGATGATGGTGATGAGGGATGATGATGGTGATGAGGGATGATGATGGTGATGAGGGATGATGATGGTGATGAGGGATGATGGTGGTGATGAGGGATGATGATGATGGTGATGATGATGATGATGGTGATGAGGGGTGATGATGGTGATGATGATGATGGTGATGAGGGATGATGGTGATGGTGATGATGATGATGATGGTGATGAGGGGTGATGATGGTGATGAAGGATGATGGTGGTGATGAGGGATGATGATGGTGATGAGGGATGATGGTGGTGATGATGATGATGGTGATGATGATGATGATGGTGATGAGGGATGATGGTGGTGATGATGATGATGGTGGTGGTGATGATGATGGTGATGAGGGATGATGATGGTGATGAGAGGTGATGATGGTGATGAGGGATGATGATGGTGATGATGATGATGGTGGTGATGAGGGATGATGATGATGGTGATGATGGTGGTGATGAGGGATGATGATGATGATGAGGGATGATGATGGTGATGAGGGATGATGATGGTGGTGATGAGGGATGATGATGGTGATGAGGGATGATGATGGTGATGAGGGATGATGATGATGATGATGATGATGATGATGATGGTGATGATGATGATGGTGGTGATGAGGGATGATGATGGTGATGAGGGATGATGATGGTGGTGATGAGGGATGATGATGGTGGTGATGATGATGATGGTGATGATGATGGTGGTGATGAGGGATGATGATGGTGATGAGGGATGATGATGGTGATGAGGGATGATGATGATGTGGTGGTGATGATGATGGTGATGAGGGATGATGGTGGTGGTGAGGGATGATGATGGTGATGAGGGATGATGATGATGATGAGGGATGATGATGATGATGGTGATGATGGTGGTGATGAGGGATGATGATGATGATGAGGGATGATGATGGTGATGATGATGATGGTGATGAGGGATGATGATGATGGTGATGATGATGATGATGGTGATGAGGGATGATGATGGTGATGAGGGATGATGATGATGATGAGGGATGATGATGATGATGGTGATGATGGTGGTGATGAGGGATGATGATGATGATGAGGGATGATGATGGTGATGATGATGATGGTGATGAGGGATGATGATGATGGTGGTGGTGATGATGATGGTGATGAGGGATGATGGTGGTGGTGAGGGATGATGATGGTGATGAGGGATGATGATGATGATGATGATGATGGTGATGATGGTGGTGATGAGGGATGATGATGATGATGAGGGATGATGATGGTGATGATGATGATGGTGATGAGGGATGATGATGATGGTGATGATGATGATGATGATGATGAGGGATGATGATGGTGATGAGGGATGATGATGATGATGGTGATGATGGTGGTGATGAGAGGGATGATGATGATGATGAGGGATGATGATGGTGATGATGATGATGGTGATGAGGATGATGGTGGTGATGAGGGATGATGACGGTGATGATGATGATGGTGATGAGGGATGATGGTGATGATGAGGGATGATGATGATGGTGATGATGATGATGATGGTGATGAGGGATGATGGTGGTGATGAGGGATGATGGTGGGATGAGGGATGATGATGATGGATGATGATGATGATGGTGATGAGGGATGATGATGGTGATGAGGATGATGATGATGATGATGGATGATGATGATGATGAGGGATGAGGTGATGATGAGGGATGATGGTGGTGATGAGGGAGGGGGGGAGGGCTGATGAGGATGATGATGGTGGTGATGATGGAGGATGGTGATGAGGATGATGATGATGGTGGTGGGTGATGAGGGATGAGGGTGGAGGGGGAGGAGGGTGATGATGGTGGAGGGATGTGGGTGATGAGGTGGTGGTGGGTGAGGGGGAGGTGGTGGTGTGAGGATGGGGGATGGAGGGTGGTGGAGGGGGATGTGAGGTGGTGGGAGGTGAGGATGTGGTGCTGGGGATGGTGGTGGTTGAGGGTGGTGGATGAGGGGTGGGTGGGTGGTGGTGGGGAGGTGGGAGGTGAGGGGAGGAGGTGGAGTGGTGATGGTGGTGGTGGAGGGGATGGTGGTGGAGGATGGGGGTGGTGGAGGTGGTGGGGTGGTGGGAGGTGGGGGTGGTGGATGAGGTGGTGGTGGTGGTGGGGATGTGGTGGTGAGGGGTGGTGGTGAGGGGGTGGTGGGTGGTGAGGGGAGGTGGTGGTGGTGGGGTGGAGGTGGTGGGGTGGTGGTGGTGAGGTGGGGTGATGGTGGTGGTGGTGGGGTGGTGGTGGTGGGGGTGGTGGTGGTGGAGGGGGGTGTGGTGGGGTGGTGGTGGGGAGGTGGTGGTGCGTGGTGGTGGGGTGGAGGGAGGTGGTGGGGTGGTGGTGGTGGTGGGGGTGGAGGATGTGGTGGGGTGGTGAGGAGGAGGGGGGGTGGTGGTGGTGGTGGGGGTGGTGGGTGGTGGTGGGGTGGTGGTGGTGGTGGGGGTGGTGGTGGAGGTGGGGGTGGTGGTGGTGGTGGGGGTGGTGGAGGTGGTGGGGGAGGTGAGGTGGTGGGGGGAGTGGTGGTGGGTGGTGGGGTGGTGGTGGTGGTGGTGTGAGGAGGAGGTGGTGGAGGAGGTGTGGGGTGGTGGTGGTGGGGGGTGGTGGAGGTGGGGGGGGAGGGTGTGGTGTTGGGGTGGCTGATGATGATGGAGGTGATGAGGTGATGGTGGATGGTGATGATGGATGCTAGGTGGATGATGAACTGAATGATGATGATGAGAATGCTGACAGAGAATGATGCCACTGATGATGATGATGATGTGCTGATGAGAGATGATAATGAATGATGAATGATGAAGATGATGA